>NW_022436942.1:62029673-62074158 GCF_009761245.1 Sapajus apella
TCAAAAAAAAAAAAAAAAAAAAAAAAAGAGAATGAAATTTCAATGATCTTAAATCTAGAGGCATTTCAAATAATAGTGACTGCAGTTTTTATTTTATCCATCTATTTCATCTATCTTTCCCTCAAATTTCATAAATTTTTTATGTTCATAAATTTTTTATTTTCATATTTTATCTGCTTTAAAAAAAAAAAAAAAAAAAAAACACCATAGGATGGAAAGGTGTTAGTAACCCCATAAGAGAGGCAACGTGCAGTAGAGGAGAGAATACAGTCGTCTGGAAACAGACAGACCTGAGTTCAAACCTGGTTCTGTCTCATACCGACCTACAGCCTTGATCTAGTAGCTTAATTTTCTGAACCTCAGTTTCCTCAACTGTAAAACAGAGACAACATGTGTGTGCAGGGTTGTTGTGCAGATTATAAATAATAATGTATTAATAAATAGCTAACATTTATTGAGTGTTCTCTATGTGCCATCTACTTTACATATATTAATTCATTTATCACAGTGACTGTGAGGAAAGTACTATTACTACGCCCATTTTACAGAGGAGAAAATTGAGGTCCAGAGAAATTGAGTGGGTCAATCAGATTATGTAGGAAGTAAATGATGAAGGCCAGAATTTGAACCCCGACAGTGAGGCATTAGAACCTGTTCTTTCAGGAGCTTGTGGACAATCAATGAACAGTGTCATTGGGATCATGGCTTGCTTTTAATAAATGACATCAAAGTCACAGAAATCACTGCAGCTAACCTGGAACTAAAATGCCAGCAACAATGTAACACCCCTTCGGCTCCACTTTTTAGGGGGTGGTGAACAGACAAGATGGGTGGCAGGCAGGAAGCAAGGTCTGAACCACCTCATGCTCAGTTGGCTTTCATCTCCAGGATCCAGGAAAAGGACCACAGTTTAGATGGAAGAAAGTCGTCCCTCGAACAAACAAGACCTGGGATGCCAAGCAGCTGGGGGGTTTTACATCTAATAAAGTGGCCATAACTAAAGAAAGCCAGCTGTTGGCTTAGTGGCAGAAGGAAAGCTTCTTTTTGGCCAATGCCATTACTGCATTTTGGATAGGGACAAAATGAGTTGCTCAAATCCACTGATAACCAAAAGCTGAGGGGGATCAGAAAATATGCTGAATCAAATGGTCAGGGTCCAAAACTGATGAGAACTTTGGCTGCATTAATAAAAGTATGGCATCCAGAACCAGGGAGGTGATGGTCTCCTTCCATTCCACTCTAGCCAGACCCCACCTGAGGTAACTTCAGTTCACAGCCTCACATTTAAGAGAAACAAACCAGAGCACACACAAAGGAAAGTGACTAGGATGATGAAAAGAGGACAAACAAGAACGGTTAAGAGAGCTAAGAACGATCAACCTGGGAAAAGAGAAGTCTTGGAGGGCGTAGGCTGGTCTATACGATACTTGCCCATTATACATCCAGTACTCAAACGGTTAGATATAAAATAGAAGTTTGCATAATTTGGGTTTAGAAGTTACTCATATCCACCCTCAGCCCTCCTTTGCTGCAAACTCCTTCAAGGTTTGGCTGAAGTATCACCTTCTTCTTTGCTTCCCCAATTCCCTCAGGCAGAGAAAGCTGTTCTAACCATCACAGTCAGATACATTCGAGCGCTAAGGAGACTTCCATTAGGAGGCTGCATAATTGATTTGCTTCCATGACTAATGATACCACTGGGCTGCTGGTTCCTCATGGGCACTGCCTGTCTCCTACTCATCTTTATCTTCCCAGCTTGCATTGCAGGGCTTGGCACAAGGGAACTTAAGAAATGTGTGAAGGAATAAATCAAGGAAGAAAAGAGGTCAATGGTGAAAACTGTATGAAGGCAGAACTGTTCAACCCATGGAAAAACTTCTCAAAAAACAGAGCCAACTCCCAGGGCAACGTGTGCCTGTCTGAGATGGAGATCTGAGCTGTACTTCCCGGGCGGGGTCTCCAAGGGTACTGGCCCACATGACTTCTGAGGACACCACTTATCCTGCTTCCTGAAATGTATACTCAAATCAGACTAGAAAAAAAAAAATGGGCCAGGTGCAGTGGCTCACGCCTGTAATCCCAACACTTTGGGTGGGCAGATCACAAGATCAGAAGTTCAAGACCAGCCTGACCAACATGGTGAAACCCATCTCTACTAAAAAAAAAAAAAAAAAAAAAATTAGCCAGCTGTAGTGGCGGGCACCTGTAATCTCTGCTACTCAGGAGGCTGAGGTAGGAGAATCACTTGAACCCGGAAAGTAGAGGTTGCAGTGAGCCAAGATCGTGCCACTGCACTCTAGCCTGGCAAGAGAGAGAGACTCTGTCTCAAAGAAAATAAAAAAGAAAATGCTGGGGTTGCATATTTTCTTTTTTCCCTTCCTCAATAAAAACTCTCAACAATACTATGTATCCGAAGAAAGACATTCAAATATGCTTTACTCTTAGCAATTCAAATCGGTGTTGAAGGTAAAACATCTCCTATCGTTTGAGGAATTCCTCCTAACCAGAATTCAACAGGCTGCCAATTTATCAAGCTCAGGGAGACATCGTGTTGTTCCGTGAAAGACGAGAGTATAAATATCTACAGCCAAATCTTCACTAATGCACGTCTTAGGAAGGTCTTTGCCAAAAGACATCCAAAGGTTTTATTTAAAAAACAAAAAACCAAACTATCTTCCAGGCTGGTCGTAGTGGCTCACGCCTGCGACCCAGCACTTTGGGAGACAGAGGCCAGCCGATCATGAGGTCAGGAGTTCGAGACCAGCGTGGCCAATGTGGTGAAGCTCTGTCTCTATTAAAAATTAGCTGGATGGGGTGGCGCACACCTGTAGTCCAGCTACTTGAAAGGCTGAGACAGGAGAATCGCTGGAACCTGGGATGCGGACGTTGCAGGGAGCCGAGATTGCACCACTGCACTCCAGCCTGGGCGACAGAGCGAGACTCCATCTCAACAACAACAACAAAAAACCTATCTTCCAGATAGGAGTTACTTGGAAATCTGGAAGGGAACAAAATCTACTTATTCATTCAGCAACAATGTATTAAACGACTTCTCTGTGCCGGACATGGAGTCATGTCAGCTCAAGGCTGTTCTAAGGGGGAAGGGGAGGGAGAAAACTGAACTTTCCCTAGGATCTTACCCGGTGTTCATTGATGAGAAGGTCCCGCGCAGCATTAAATATCAGCGTGTGGAGGTGCTTTGAATAAAACACCAAGGTGTAATCATAATCGAAGCCATAGATTTCGATGTCCGACAGGCTCATTTCATTGTTTGAGAAAATGGCATCTGGATTCAACAAGTTGCTCATAATGGAAGGAACCAATTCTGGAAATTAAAAAAATACATTATACTACATAATGAATAAAGGTTAGTATGCTTTCTAAAGAAAAAAAAAAAAAAAAAGAGTAAACTAGACTACAAAAGAGAATTGCTTCGCCTTGTAAACATGCTGGTGAAGGAAGCCGGCCACAGAGGACCACATGTTGCATGACGCTCATAAGCAATGTCCAGAAATGACAAACCCACAGAAAGGAGACGCATGGTTGCCTAGGACTGCTGACTGCTAATGGGCACAGAATTTCTTCTGTGGTGAAGAAAATGTTCTAAAATTGATGGTGATGATGGTGATGGTTTTGGGGGATTGAGATGAGGTCTTGCTCTGTTGACCAGACTGGAGTGCAGCGGCACAATCACAGCTCACTGCAGCCTCACTCTCCAGGGCTCAAACGACCTCCCACCTCAGCTTCCTGAGTTGCTGGGACTACAGATGCACACCATTACACCCTACTGTTTTTTGTAGTTTTTGTAGAGACAGGGTCTCCCTATGTTGCCAAGGCTGGTCTTGAACTCCTGGGCTCAGCCAGCCCAACCACCTCAGCCTCCCAAAGTGCTGGGATTACAGACGTGTGCCACCGTACCTGGCCAGTGGTGATGGCTGAACACCTCTGTGAATATACTAAAAACCACTGAATGGGACACTTTAAAAGGGTGAATTGTATGGTATATAAATTATGTCTTAATAGGCCAGGTGCGGTGGCTTACACCTGTAATCAGCACTTTGGGAGGCCGGGGTGGGTGGATCACCTGAGGTTGGGAGTTTGAGACCAGCCTGACCAACATGGAGAAACGTCATCTCTACTAAAAATACAAAATTAGCCAGGCGTGGTGGCACATGCCTGTACCCAGCTACTCGGGAGGCTGGGGCAGGAGAATCGCTTGAACCCAGAAGGCAGAGGTTGCAGTGAGCTGAGATTGTACCTTTGATTGCACTCCAGCCTGGGCAACAAGAGCAAAACTCCATCTCGAAAAAAGAGAAAGAAAAAGAAAATGTCTCAATAAAAGAACATTTGCTACTGAAAAGAACACTTGCTTCAACATCACAAAAAAAGATTTCTTTGGTTTAAAAAAATACATGTTGCAGATTTCAGAAGGTAAAAGTATAGATAACAAAATGTAAATATCACACGTCATCTCACTACCCAGAAAAAACTACTGACATTTTATGTATTTGCTGCCAATATTTTTCTATGTATCTATTGTACATAGCTAACATCACACTATGTGTACAGGTTTGCAATGAGCTACATTTAATATTCAATCATGATCCTCTTCTCATATCATTAGAGACTTTCTGAGAATAAACTATTACGTGAGACTTTGATATATATTGGTGTGCCATCATCAACCTACTATGGGTTGAGTATCCCTTATCCAAAATGTTTGGAAACAGAAGCATTTTGGATATCAGATTTTTTCGTATTTTGGAACATTTGCATTTTATCTACCGATCGTGGCTCCCCAATCCAAAAGTCCAAAATCCAAAATGCTCCAATGAGCATTTCCTTGGAGCCTCATGTCAGCATGCAAAAGTTTCTGATCTTGGAGCACCGTGGATTTTAGATTTTCAGATCAAGAATGTTACAACCTGTACTCTACGTTACACAATTAAGTTTTTTCCTATTTAATAAAAATAACTTTGCAATAAGCATCTTCATGTGTTAATCTTCACCTTTCAGATGATTTCCTTCAGAGGGTTTTGTAGAAGTGTGACTACCTTCTATCATCAGGGTCCACTGGACATTAGGTTTGGGTTTCTTTTCTGAGCAGTTCTAACCATTTGTAAGCACTGCTACTTCATGATTTCTGCTTTTTTTCCTTGGAAGCCTTTCAAAAATTCATTCTACTTTACAATTTCCATGAGTCCACTGGGCCCTTTTAAAAAATCTAAGATGCATTAGGTGATGTTGGTGATCTTATTTTTCTAACATGGTGAAACACTTTTACTACTTTATCATCCTAAGAAGTATTTCATCATTACTGGTCAATTATTGGCACCTATGATTTTTTAAAAGACTAAGAAAGCAGGAGAATGGTAAGAGATCCCTTAAGATAGTGTAATTGTGAAATAAGTCATCACTATGACATCATCCATCAGTTCTCAATGCATTGCCCAAAGAATTGCATCACTTTCAAAAAGGGATAAAAGAAGTCATCTTCGCAGGGTTTTTTTTTTTTTTGCTTTCATGGAACACTTGAGAAATCAGTTTTTCATTTTCCATCCATAACAGCAAAAAAAAAAAAAAAAAAAAAAAAAAAAGAAAGCTTACAAGGGAAGGCATCTCACGAGAAGGTGAATGCAGAGAGACACAGCAGTTCTCTACAGCCTAATGACGATGGAAAAACTGATCTTGAGGGTGACATCTCAGATGATGAGGCTTCCATGACCATATCCTAGATGAAATTCAGGATCAAAGACTGAGCAATATATTTCAAAAGACAAAAAGGCAATGTGATATTCTCATCCTGTTAATCATTTAACAGGCATTCATTAAACAGGACAAACACCATCATCCAATATTTTATGACAAGAACACAGATTGTCCTATTTTGCTAAAATTATACATGACAATATTTTTTTCACTTTTTATGTTTATGCATCAAAATTTGCTTGAAACAGCTCACAGGTAGACAAATGCTAAAATAGCTCATAGGCAGACAAATACTGAAGGCAGATGACTTTCTGGAGATAGGTCCATGTATAGAAAACCTGAACTGTCCCTATTTTGCTACATTACTAAGGACAACTACCTGACTCTATTATAACAGCTAATATTTATTAAACACTTACCATGTACTACATGCTACCAAGAAGACTTTATCTAATTTAATCCTTCCCACAACCTTAGGAAGCAAATACTACTTTAACCCCATTTCAAAAAGGAAGACACTCGAAACACATGGAAATTACTTAATTTGCTAAGGATACATTGCACCTAATGGCAGGGCTGGGATTTGAACCTGGGAAGTTTGGCTCCAACATCTATGTTTTTGTTTTTGTTTTTTTTAAGATGCATACTTTTATTTTCTGATTACATGGCTCAGATAGTTTCAATCAACGTCATCAGAAACATTTAGGAAACATGTTTGTCTTTCCTGTCTACATAGATGTCACAGTAGCCCTGGTGTTTTAAGTGTTGCCTCTAAGATTTGTCCTCTTTCAAGCATTTTCCTCTTTCTCTCAACCTGCCACTCTCAAAACCTCATTTTGTCCTACATGTGAAAACTATGGAGCCACAGTATCTTTCCTCTGTCTATGTAGATGTCACAGTAGCTCTGGTGTTTAAGTGTTACCACTAAAACTTGTCCTCATTCCAGCATTCTCCTTCAAAATCTATGTTCTTAACTCCTTTTCAGGTGCATTTTTTCCAAAAATAAAATAAAGTCAATCCATCATTTCTGCGCTCCCCCTTTCCTGTCTGCTCACTTCTTCCTAGGAATGGCACATAGTATCCACATTCACTCTAAAGAACCACCTGAAACGTTCAAGAAGCACTCCTCTTGCATAGCAACAGCTTCAATCAGGGCACTGAGGCCGCAGTCCGGGACCAACCCAGCCACAGTGAGGTATTCTGAGCATTTCACAAGGCTCCTTAACAGCTTTGAGATCTGAATCCCTTTAAAAACCTAACAGAAGCTATGGAATCCTCTTCATGTATGTGTAGATTTTAAAGAAAATTTCATGGGGTTCATGCCCTTAAGCCTGTTTGTGGCTCCCAAATTCCCACACTGCCCCTAGTTTATTGAAACCAAGACTTTATAGCCATAATCAGAACTTCCAGTCAATGAAGGCACATGTATGAACCAATAAATTAATTTCACTGACACTGACAATCTAGATGTGACTGAGCCTATTGAAAACCCAGTTAATTCACTAACACTTCCAACTCTTCATTAGTTTTTCTTTCATCAAAATCAATGAGTCAACAACCATGGCATTCATTCATTCATTCATTCAAGATGAAGTCTTGTTCTGTCACCCAGGCTGGAGTGCAGGGGTGCAATCTTAGCTCACTGCAACCTCCACCTCCCAGGTTCAAGCTATTCTCCTGCCTCCGCCCCCCAGATAGCTAGGACTATAGGTGCCTGCCACCATGCCTACCTAATTTTTTTATTTTTAGTAGAGACGGGGTTTCACCATGTTGGCCAGGCTAGCCTCAAACTCCTGACCTCAGGTGACCCGCCTGCCTCTGCCTCTCAAAGTGCTGGGATTACAGGTGTGAGCCACCGCACCTGGCCACAACAACCATGGCTTTTATTTTGCTTTTGCCAATAAGACATATCTGGTTACAGGCATTTTAAGAAACTTAGAAGCAGATAATTCACAAGAACTGGTCCTAAGAGGAGAAGCTGGCAGACCCCAGCTCTTTGATATCTAACACGGAAGATCCTCTGGCCTTATATAAATCAATGGGCCACCGCTGATGATATTTTCTGAGTATGACCACATGGCATTATCCATATGATGCAAGTGGGATCGCTTAACATTGTGACCAAAAGCTCCACTTTCACAAATGACCTTTCCAAAGGAGGTTCGAACAGCCTGCTTAATTAGAAGTTTATATTTAGAAATGGTGTTGGCAAGAAAGTCTCCCTCCCTTCCTGCTACCTGAGAACACTACGTGAAACCCTCAAGGAAAGACTATGATGGAAAATGGTGACTGGTCAGCACATCTCCGAAATCTGCCAGGGAAATCCCCGCTGGGGAATCACAGGCATGTGATTCAGGGAAAGCCTAAGACATGTTCATCATATGAATACCAACACCTGCAAGCCTGGTTTTTACAGTGTCATCCTCGACTCGAACACAAGGAGCGGAGTCCTGTTGTCCAGGTTGGAGTGCAGTGGCACCATCTCAGCTCACTGCAAGCTCCACCTCCTGGGTTCAAGCTATTCTCCTGCCTCAGCCTCCCAAGCAGCTGGAATTACGGGTGCCCACCACCATGCCCAGCTAATTTTTATATTTTTAGTAGAGACGGGGTTTTGCCATGTTGGCCAGGCTGGTCTCAAACTCCTGACCTCAGGTAATCCACCCGCCTCGGCCTCCCAAAGTGCTGGGATTATAGGCATGAGCCACCGCACCCGGCTGAGGAGCAGCATCTTAAAGGGATCTTGGCAACCCATGCAAACTTTAAAGAAAAGTTAAGAACAAATATGAATAATTATAAGGCAAAAGAAAAGAATGCCAACCACTCACAAAAAGAGAAAAAGTCTGGCTAAACTTTAGACTCTAAAGTATAAACCAAATGCCTCTTGACTAGTCAGTTTTGCACTGTCTCAAAGCAGAAACAAGAGTCGGTACCAATTTAGAAAGTGAATTCCTTTGTACATAATGGATGATGACGGCAAGACTATACAATCGGTACAAAGAAATGGAGAGACAGCTCTGTTGCAGTGGCCAGAGCGTGAGCAAAACTCGGTTCCAATGCAAGCCACTCTGAGCTGGGAGCTGCGCACCCTCCGGCACACAGCGTGGCAAGCTGGGAAGCCCCTGGTACTTCCAGTTTCCAGCAGCTTCCAGCTTTTCATCTGCTAATCCCACAGAGTACCAGGAAACGTGGTGAACAACCTATAGGAAAAACTGGTAAGCTTTCTGTTTTGGTTCTGCTTTTTGTGGTTTCTATTGTGGCAAATATACATTACATAAAGTTTACCATCTTAACCATTTCTAAGAATGCAATTTGGTGACATTATGCACATTCACCTTGCACAACCATTGCCACCATCCATCTCCAGAATTCTTTTTTTCTTGCAAAACTGAAACTCTGTACCCATTAAACAACTCCCCATTCACCCTGTTTTCCTGGCAACTACCACTCCACTTTCTGTCTCTCTGACTGGCTTCTCTAGGAACTGCACAGAAGTGGAGTCATACAGTATTTGTCTTTTTACATAGTGACCTCAAGGTCCATTCATGGTGTGGCATATGTCAGTCTTTCCTTCCTTTTTTGAGATGGAGTCTCACTCTGTCACCCAGGCTGGAATGCAGTGGAATGATCTCAGCTCACGGTAACCTCTGCCTCCAGGGTTCAAGTGATTTTCCTGCCTCAGCCTCCCGAGTAGCTGGGACTACAGGCACTTGCCACTATACTCAGCCAATTTTTTTTTAGTAGAGATGGGATTTCACAATGTTGGCCAGGCTGGTCTCGAACTCCTGACCTCAGGTGATCTGCCTGCCTCGGCTCCCAAAGTGCTGGGATTACGGGCGTGAGTCATCGCACCTGGCCCTCTCCTTCCTTTTTAAGGCTGAACAGCCCATTGTAAATATAAACCACCTTTTGTTTATCCATTTATCAATCAACAGGACATTGGTTGTGCCAACATCCTCTGGCTGCTATGAATGATGCTGCTATGAACATACAAATCCTGTTCAAATCCTCATTTTCCAGTTTTTTGGGTTTATACCTAGAAATGGAATTCCTGAATCACATAGTAATCCTATTTTTTTAGGAACTGCCCCTACTGTTTTCTATAGTGGCTGTTCCATTTCGTTTTGCCTTTTTAAGGCCATCACAGAAGAATACCATTTCTTGCCTAAATTGTATCATTACTATTGACAGAGAGAGAATATGAAAGAAGGCAGAACCTCATTCTGCTACAGAAGTCAGACACTTTCCACTTATTCAAGGAAACGTTTTTAAACTGTGTAAAGATGTGAGCTTGGAAAGTACACTTTTTTTTTTTTTTTTGTCAAGTACTTTGTCTTCTTTAATGCTCAGAAATGCTAAATGACTCTGCCTTAATACAGGCCTAGAGCTTGGCAGAGCTGTCACAGAGCAGCATGTGGAGACGGCACTGAGCAGAAATCCATGGCCTCAGTGATGTCAATGAATATTCTCAATGTTTTAAAAAATATGATGTGCCTGTCACGCCAGCCTTGGGCACACAGAACTGGAGAGCTCTAAAAGTTTACCAAATGTATTACTTGCTCTCAGCATTATCCCAGCAACCAGTCAGAGAAAGACAGGAGGGTGCAAAGGATGGGTCTGACAAACCGAGGTCCCAAAGGCTGCCTGTGGTAAGCGATGGTTGCGGGCGCTGGGTGTCTGGGCCCCTCCAGCGTGGCTGCACCATCTCACACTTGCTCCCATTCAATTGGCTCTTCTTTCCAGGCACATGGGGAGGAAGGATCACAATCCTCCCTCCACTCCTCACTTCTGACTCTGGCCAGCTCTGGTCCCAACAGATCACAGGCAGAAGAGATATGTGTCACTTCTGGAGCCGTGCCCACTCCCTTACCCTACTGTGCCTAGCATGGAAATATGATACAGACACTACAAGATGAAGAGGAGGCTGGAAGGCTAAGCCACCTCATGGAGCTGACTGCCCTGCAGAGTTCTGGGGGTCCCCCAGTAGACTTTGCATGACAGAGAAATAGGCTTTTGTGACAGCGATCTGTAAAAAGCCACTGGGATTTTGGTATTGCTTGTCACTGCAGCATAACCTAGCCTAACCTGACTGATAAATCTTCAATACTATGATTTTGTCGGGAAACCTCTCTTCTCCAACATTCAGACTGGATGGTCTCACAGGGTTCCATTCCTGACTCCAGAAGGAGGGCATGTAACCCAGGCCTGGCCTAACAGAGTACCTGAATTCCCTTACCAATGCTGACTAGTTTGGGACAGACATAGGTTCCCCTCCAGCCAATCATCATACTTTCCCTACAGCTCAAGTGAACCAATGAGTCCAATCAAGTCAATTTCTGGATTTGTAAGGGAATTTCAGGGAAGAGGCACTCTTTGCTTCCAAAGGTAGACTTAAGAGAACATTAATCTGGAGATATGAGTGGCCACTGTTAGGAACCTGGAAAAGATGCCAACGGGGAAGAGTTAAGTTTTCTACTGCTTATGGCCAAAGGAATTCAGGTATTGATCGACTTACCACACATGCAACTTACGACCATTCGACTTTACGACCACAATCACTAGCCACGACTGCTCCGCGTCTGGCAGCGCAAACGTTGCCCAGCTGGGTGTACGACAGTGTGGACCAGCTTCTGGCAGCACTACCATCTCCACGTGCACCATTTCAACTGTGCATATAGCCTACTCAGCTTACGACCAAATCGTGTTACGACCGGTCCGCGGTCCCGACCGTGGTCATAAGTCAAGCACTAGCTGTAAAAGTTTGTTAAGACTATTCAGCCACTCAAAATTCTGATAATAAATTTTAACTTTTTAACCTGGTATCAAAGACATTCCCGATGTATAGTTTAATCTATCTCTCTAATCTTGAATTCTCCTTCCCATGCCCTACTTTCAACAAGATGGGTCACCCACTGCTCTGTGTTCTCCAACATATGCTGTAGTTGAATACTGACCAGAGTGAAATCTGCCTGGAATAGTCTGTCTTTGTCTAATGTCTATGCATCAACACCGATCAGCTATGTGAAAAGAGTGTCAAGACCTTCCTTCACATTATGGTATCAAACACGATGTGAGTCAGAGTTTAAAAATGTTAAACATTAAAAAGAAAAATATATAACTATTTATTTCATCTCTGAATAAAACATAACTTTCCAAATGTTAAAAAAAAAAAAAATAGCAATATACTAAATCACAGAGAAAAGTACTGGCAGATTTGCAACATAAGATTTCATAACACCTGTGTACCCAAAAATACCAAAAACAACAATTTGGGAAAAGAGGTGAGTATATGAGACCAAAAAATTGAAAAGACAAACAGCAATGGTCTAGTACTCTTAAAATTTTAAAAATTCATACCAAAGGAAATCAGCTGATAAACTAAATGTTCAACCACTCGAATTACAAAACAAAAAAGCAAATTAAAACAAGTGCAATTAACAGTACGTACCTCGATAGGTGGAATTACAAACATCTCTACTGTCTGTATTTCATTTACATGGTTTTCTATAATAAGCCTGTGTCATTTGGCTAAGAAATAAAGTAAGAAGTCATTTTCCTCCATCAGATTGCAGCAGCTTTTCTGTTGTTAGTGGTGGGGCTATCTGTCTGTGTTGTTTTGGGCATGTTCTATTCTTGTTTTGTTTGTAATTATGGAACCTGGTGCCAGGACCCGGGCAGCTTCACTCCTTGCTGTTTAAGAGTATAAATCAGAACAAACTTTCTAGAAAACCGCTTGGCAATATGTATCAAGAGTCTGTTAAAAATATTCATACCCTTTGACCCAGTAATTCCCTTTCTAGGGAATCTATGCTAAGGAAATAGTCAGAGATTTAGTTTAAGATTTATACACAAAGACTTTGTTACATTGATATTAATAAAGCAAAAACTGGGGGACAACACGCTCCATTTGGAGGCCCAAACATGCATCTCAGATATTTGAACTCGCAAGTGTGTTAACAAGAATATGATCAAATAGAGAAGGTAAGATGCACTTGAAAATCCTTAAAACTTCAATTTTATTGATAACACAAATCACAATCCCAGATACACTAAGATGGCATTTTTCTTTAGTTATGATTTTTCTTTTTGGTATATGCCCTAGATTTCAAGCTGCTTTGAAAGAAAAAAGAATATACAGAGCAGAAGTCCCTGAAGAAGAAATGGAAGAGAAGAAAATTTCCTAGAGAATTTTAGAAATTAAAAAAAAAAAAAGAGAAAAAGCCTTCATTCTCTCCCTACCCACTACGTATCACGAAGCTTTCTGTGAATTTCCCCAGTGCTCAGTCAACCAAAAAGTTGATCTAGTGGATAAGAATTATGTGCATTTACTATATACCAGGTACTTTATGAAGCAATGTACATGCCCTCACTTCATGCAAGAAACTGGTTATTACACCCATTTCACAGAGAAAAATGAAGATGAGATTCACAGCTCAAGGTCACGTTTTAAATATTTCTGTGCTCCCAAATCCACAAAAAAGGACGTACATAAAATACTTGTTTTTCCCTAATTGGACCAAATCTCAACTTCTGTTTACCTTTTATAATATTCATATACTTTAAGAATACTCACACATATTCCAAATAATTTCATATTTAACATGCTTCAAATTCTCCTTTACAAGTTCAAGTGTAAATTGAAAACATCAACGTTCCAAAATTTCTTTTAAAAGTATACCTATGGCCGGGCGCGGTAGCTCACACCTGTAATCCCAACACTTTGGGAGGCTGAGGTGAGTAAATCATGAGGTCAGGAGTTCGAGACCAGCCTGGCAAAGATGGTGAAACCCCATCTCTACTAAAAATACAAAAATCAGTCAGGCGCCCAGCTACTCAGGAAGCTGAGGCAGGAGAATTGCTTGAATCCGGGAGAGGGAGGTTGCAGTGAGCTGAGATCGTGCCACTGCACTGTAGCCTAGGCAACAGAGGGAAAAAAAAAAAAAAAAAAAAGGACACCTATGGATTGGAAACATGAAAATAAGCACAGGCACTTTTTGTTTCTACGCTGAGGCAGTATCTACCCTCTCCATTATCTCCACTACAGGAGAACTCAAGGTCCTATATCCAAATGTTAAGCCTTTAAACTTCACATCTGTAACTGCCAGTGAAAATGACAAGAAAAAGACACCCTAATTCAGCTGCTTTATCTCTTAGCAACTTTCACCATGTTCCAACTTCCTTCCGTCCAGCCAGGCTAGGCACAAGGCAGTACAGTCAGTTCTGCTATTAATGGTTGAAACGTGTCAATCTGTTCTGAAATGTTAGGGAACAAGTTGATCATAATGCAATTTCATTTGTTTATGTTTTGGTGTTACACTTAGTGCCAGCAAGTTGTGATATAGTTGTGTCCACTTAGTAGATTTTCTGCTAATAATTCATTACAATAAAGGAAAGTTAAATAGAAAGTATGACTTTGAAGGCCAAGGTTGAGATAACAATTCTTAAGAGTGTGTAACTGTCAGACCTTAAAGAGACATAAATTTTTAGCCAGAAACTGTTTCCTCCAGTATCTCTAATAACCATTTGGTTTTAAGTCATTTTTATTTCTGCAGTAGTCCAATGACAGATGCTGAGATGAAACAAAATGCCTAAGGTACCCTTTTCACAGTGAAAGTGAACACTGATGGGGTTACCTGCCCAGCATGCTCCATTCCTTATAGAAGTGACTCAGCTGGGCGCAGTGGCTCACGCCTGCAATCCCAGTACTTTGGGAAGCCGAGACAGGCGGATCATGAGGTCAGGAATTGGAGACCAGACTGGCCAACATGATGAAACCCCATCTCTACTAAAAATGCAAAATAATTAGCTGGGTGTGGTGGTGCATGCCTGTAATCCCAGCTACTCAGGAGGCTGAGGCAGGAGAATCACTTGAACCCAGAAGGTGGAGCTTGCAGTGAGCCAAGATGGCGCCACGGCACTCCAGCCTGGATGACGGAGCAAGACTCCGTCTGGGGCGGGTAGGGAAGAAGTGACTCTTCTCGGGTTCCTTCTGGGACCTGCCCCTCCAGTTACAGCTGCTGGTCCAGGGCAGAACACCACTCAAGCTGGGTCACTCCTGAGGTGGGTACAAGACTCAAGCCAGGTTACACTAGAGTCCTTCTCTTATTTCTGTATTTTCACTTTATAGTTTTATTGAAGTACAATAAACTGCACATAAAGTATACAGTTTGATGAGGTCTGACAAATACTGCCAAGACATCTGTGATGCCATCATCAGAATAAAGGCAAATAAGCATCTAACACCCCCAAACCTTCCCTCACATTTCTTTAAATTCCAGCCCATCCTCCCCTCCAACCCTGCCCATCCCCAGGCCACCTCTCATTTTCTTTTGGTCAGATTCCTTTGCATTTGCTAGAATTTTATATTGATGAGATCATACAACATGTAGTATCCTTGCAAATTGGTTTTCCGAGGTACTAGAGCCACAGGAAATCTTTTTCAATAAGCACTTATCATACCTACTATGTGCCACACTGCACAGGGCACCACATGGGGATTATAAATACAAAGCAGTATCACAGGCAGTGGGGAAGACCAACGAACATCACACTGATGCGAGACAGAGGAACTCGGTATGCGGCTGGCATGTCCCCTGGGGAAGAGGCAATTCAAGTCCCATTTTTTTTTTTTTTTTTTTTTTTGAGACGGAGTTTCACTCGTTACCCAGGCTGGAGTGCAATGGCGCGATCTCGGCTCACTGCAACCTCCGCCTCCTGGGTTCAGGCAATTCTCCTGCCTCAGCCTCCTGAGTAGCCGGGATTACAGGCACGCACCACCATGCCCAGCTAATTTTTTGTATTTTTAGTAGAGACGGCGTTTCACCATGTTGACCAGGATGGTCTCGATCTCTTGACCTCGTGATCCACCCGCCTCGGCCTCCCAAAGTGCTGGGATTACAGGCTTGAGCCACCGCGCCTGGCCTCAAGTCCCATTTTTATTGTGTCTGATAATCTAAGAAGAAACATGCATTTTTCCATTAGTTTACATAGTTTGCATCATCTGCAAGGAGAAGCAATCCACGACAAACAGAATTACTCCTCTAATTAATAATGCACATGACATTTACACTACTCCCACCAAAAGTTAAAATTATACCTCTTATTATCCTGTAAGTAATATCTGTAATTTTGACTACTCCACAGAAATCCATCACACTTCCTAGTTACAAAAATAAAACTACATACAACTACATTTCAAATAACATTATATATAGTAATGGTTTAATGACAACCTATTCTTTAAAAAAAATCTTTTAAAAATCAACAGAACTGACCAAAATTAAAGTACATTGAGCTTCAAGGGAAAAAGTCCTTTAAAAAAAGAAAATTGTGCACAGCACAGTAGCTCACACTTATAATCCCAACACTTTGGGAGGCAGAAGGATGGCTTGAGGCCAGGAGTTCAAGACCAGCCTGGCCAGCAAAGTAAAACTCTGTATCTATTTTAAAAAAAAAAAAAAAATTTAAATCAGCCAGGCACAAGTAGCTAATTGGCAGGCTGAGACGGAAGGATCCCTTGAGCCCAGGAGTTCAAGGCTGCAGTGTGCTTGATGGTGCCACTGCACTGTAGCCTGGGTAGCAGAGAAAGATCCTATCAGAAAGGGGAGAGGAGGGGGAGTGGGAGGGGAGGAGATTGAGCCGAGTCAAAGATCAAAGAATAGGTAAACTCAAAAATTTTTCATTAGAATATATAGGAAATAGAAAAGGAACATAAATTAATGCCATCCACATGCTGTGCACAAGGCACTTCTCATTTATCACCTCGATTAATGTCCCAAGAACTCCATGAAGTGAATACTACAATCTCTCATTTGCAGATGGGGAAAATAAGGCCAAGAAGTAAAGTAGCTGGTCCAAAGTCACACTGCCATTAAATACTATGAGGCAGGTAAAACGCTTGGCACAGTGCTTGGTTGAAAGTAAGTGCTTCATAACTGTCAGTCCCTTCTTTTTCCTTCATTCATTCAATAAATAATTTTTCCTAGATCAGTAGTTACCAGCATAATCTGGACCTCCTCTCCAGGGAACCTTTGAGGTCAAAGCTACTCTCATAATATAGTAAGATGTGGCAGACAGAATAATGGCTCTCCAAATATGTCCATGTCCTAATCCCTAGAACCTGTAAATATGTTACCTTACATGGCCAGGGGAATTAAGGTTGCAGATGGATTAAGATTGTTATCAGCTGACTTTCAAATAAACCTATTATCCTGCATTATCCAGGTGGACCCAATGTAATCACAAGGGTCCTTAAGTGTGCAGAAGATTCAGTGTGAGAGAGATGTGATTTGAGAAAGACTCAGGAAGCCATTGCTGGCTTTGAAAATGCAACAGGCTACAATGTGGGGAACCTCTAGAAACTGAAAAGCTGAAGAAAACTCTCTCCACCAGAACCTCCAGAAAGAAATCCAGTCCTACAACATCTTGATTTTACCCCAGTGAGATCTATTTCAGACTTTTAACTTCCAGAACTATAAAGACAATATACTGTACTGTTGTAAATCACTAAATTTGTGGTAATTTGTTACAGAAGCAATGAAAATTCAACACAGAGACAGTCTGCCTTTTTCACTCTCACCAATGTACACCGAAGTTTTGCCAGAAGACACATGATGTGTGTCTGATACTGCAATAGACTGAGTACAGAATCAGATTTGAGAATCTATTAATCCAGACATCACAGAACTTTGCACAAACATAAAATCATGACATTCTTCTAAATTTCTTTTATTTTGGAAAATAGTAATTTTTCATAAAAAGCATGCCATTTATGTTAAGAGGTAACAGACTGGTATTTTAAATGAATCAGTAAATACATATGACCAGGTGCGGTGGCTCACCCCTGTAATCCCAGCACTTTGGGAGGCCAAGGCAGGTGGATCACCTGAGGTCAGGAGTTCGAGACCAGCCTGGCCAATATGGTAAAACCCCATCTCTACTAAAAATACAAAAAATTAGCTGGGCGTGGTGGCAGGCACCTGTAATCCCAGCTACTCAGAAGGCTGAGAGGCAAGAGAATAGCTTGAACCCAGAAGACAAAGGTTGCAGTGAGACGTGATCGTACCACTGCACTCCAGCCTGGCTACCAAAAGCAAAACTCCATCTCAAAAAAATTAATTAACTAATTAAATGAATCAATAAATACACATCTTAAAATTCCCTGGGTTTTAATTTCTAATACAATTACTATCAATATAAGAGCAGAATACATTCTTTAAAAGTCTACAATCTATAAACAGAAACTCTAGGATCTTCAATAATTAAAGTGTATAAAAGAGTACTGAGGGTAAAACGTTTGAAAGGTCTTCTACCATAGCTAAGGATTAATATTCAATGAGGAGTGTTTCTCAAGTAGGCTTTTCTGCTCGCATGAGAACAAAATATTCCAATCTATGCAGAGAGATGCATCTCTACAGATTAAAATATTATTCAGGTTTATACATCAATATCTTATCAATTCACTTAGCATGAAACAGTTCCTCAAAACCCTAGTAAAGTAAAAAGAGTTACTCAAGGACCAATCCTTTAAAGTATAAAAATTTACTATAAAACCCAGCTTGATCAGTCAGCTAGCCTCTCTTTCTCTCTGCACTCTCTTAACATGTAGCATTTGACTTAAAAAATAATAACAGAATTCTATCATTGTCTTCTAAGTACTTTCTTGCAAACCTTTTTTAAAGCTTTGGTTTTCCTTCTCTAAAATACAAGAAGGACATGTCAATACAAGAAGGACAAAGTCAGGATTTAGCTGACCACAAACTGAACACAAATTAACTCTTAAGGCATTCTAACAGAGGTACAGTGTTCAAACAAGGAAGAGCCAGTTGCTTCCCTCCAGTGTGAACCAGTCAGACCACACATGGTCAAGAACAAATGGTTCACTTTCGAAGGGATGTTGACAAACTAGAGTGAAAGCAAAGTTGAGCTTCCAAAATGAAATCAAAGGCGAGTTGTAGTGATGATGCATGATCACCACCTTCATATTTAAGCAACTATGATATGGAAAGGGAATCAGAAGTATTCTCTGTGACTCAGCCATCCAAAATAAAATGGGCAGCCTTGTGATCATACAATAAGCTCAAGCAGATGCCAGATGGCCACCAACAAAGTCTATGGAAAAAAGGATTCCTTCTTCCAGCAGAGGGCTGAAATCTATGACCTCCAGAGGCCCCTCTACTTGCCAGAGTCTAAGGTTTTCCCATTTTAGGCATTTATATTTTATCTGAAAATGTGAAAATTACGATGTGGCATGTTTCTCCCTTAAATCTTTTCACTACTTTCTTGTGTGGCCACAGGATCAACATTATACACCTAAAGAAGACTTTTAAAGAATATATCCTGCTATTTCTATTTCTAAGACATAAAGAAAGGTAAAGATAATACAAAGAACACCCATATCCCTACCATCCAAGTGGGATATAAAATCCTGTCCACCCTCACCTGCAGGTTCCTCCTGCCTCTGACACAACCACTACCCAGATTTTGGTGTTTACCACTCTCTTGCATTTTTTTTTTTTTTTTTTTTTTTTCGGAGACAGAGTCTCACTCTATTGCCCAGGCTGGAGTGTAGGGGCATGATCTCAGCTCACTGCAACCCTCTGCCTCCAGGGTTCAAGTGATCCTCTTGCCTTGGCCTCCCGAGTAGCTGGAATTACAGGTATATGCCACTCTATCTGGCTAATTTTTGTATTTTTAGTAGAGACGGGATTTCACCATGTTGGCCAGGCTGGTCTCGAACTCCTGGCCTCAAGTGATTTGCCTACCTTGGCCTCCCAAAGTGCTGGGACTACAGGTATGGGCCATCATGTCCAGCCTCCCCTGCATTTCTCTAGACTTTTGCCTCATACATGTGTGTCCATACAAGCAATCTGTAAGAATTTTATATGTTTTAAAACATTTTATGTCTGCAACTTGCTTTTTTCTTTTTACTCAAAATTATTCTTATGAGTCACCCATGTAGGTATATTTCTGTAGTTCTAGGTCAGCAGACAACACACGTTTTCTATAAAGGGTAGTTAGTAAATATTTGGAGCTCTGCATATGGTCTTTGCTGCAACTGCTCAACTCTGACATCCTAACACAAAAGGAGAAACATCAAAAAAAATAGAAAAAAACGGGTGTGGGTATGTTGCAATAAAACTTAGTAAACAAAGAGACATCAGGCTACAACTGGCCCACGAAGTGTGGTTTGCAATCTTTCTTATAGTTAATAGTATTTCCTTTTAATATCATTTCAATATGTGTCTGATATTAACAACTTGCTGGTTTTCTTTGGTTCCCATTTACCCAAGATAACTTCCCATTCTATTAACCTCAACCTTTCTACATCTTTGTTTTAGGGTGCATCTCTTATAAACAGCATTCAGCTGGAATGTTTCTTATATGTGATCTGACAATCTGTCTTTCAATCTGAGTTTATTCACGATTATTGATATTTAATACTGAAATTTGGAATTATTTCCTCCATCACATTCTACACTATTTCTTGCTTTTTCTGTGTCTTTTACCATCTCTCTTACCCACTTCTAAATTGATTTCAAGATTGTCAATATTTGTTTAGATTTATTCACAACTCTACCAATTTATTTTTTCTCCATTTTCACTTGCATCTAAGACCTTTGGAAATTTTTTTTTCCTGACATAAATACATTCCTTTTTTTTTTAATTGCATTTAGGTTTTGGGGTACATGTGAAGAACATGCAAGATTGTTGCATAGGTACACATGTGGCAGTATGATTTGCTTCTTCCCCATCACCTATATCTGGCATTTCTCCCCATGCTCTTTCTCCCCAACTCCCCACCACCCACTGTCCCTTGCCTATTTCCCCCCAACAGACCCCAGTGTGTAATGCTCCTCTCCCTGTGTCCATGTGTTCTCATTGTTCAACACCCGCCTATGAGTGAGAACATGCGGTGTTTGATTTTCTGCTCTTGTGTCAGTTTGCTGAGAATGATGGTTTCCAGGTTCATCCATGTCCCTACAAAGGAAATGAACTCAATGTTTTTTATGGCTGCATAGTATTCCATGGCGTACATGTGCCACATTTTCCCTGTCCAGTCTATCATCGATGGGCATTTGGGTTGGTTCCAGGTCTTTGCTATTGTAAACAGTGCTGCAATGAACATCTGTGTGCACGTGTCCTTCTAGTAGAACGATTCATAATCCTTTGGATATATATCCAGTAATGGGATTGCTGGGTCAAATGGAATTTCTATTTCTAGGTCCTTGAGGAATCGCCACACTGTCTTCCACAATGGTTGAACTAATTTACACTCCCACCAACAGTGTAAAATTGTTCCTATTTCTCCACATCCTCTCTAGCATCTGTTGTCTCTGGATTTTTTAATGATCGCCATTCTAACTGGCATGAGATGGTATCTCAATGTGGTTTTGATTTGCATTTCTCCAATGACCGGTGATGATGAGCATTTTTTCATATGTTTGTTGGCCTCATGTATGTCTTCTTTTGTAAAGTATCTGTTCATATCCTTCGCCCACTTTTGAATGGGCTTGTTTTTTTCTTGTAAATCTGTTTTAGTTCTTTGTAAATTCTGGATATCAGCCCTTTGTCAGATGGGTAAACTGCAAAAATTTTTTCCCATTCTGTTGGTTGCCGATTCACTCTAATGACTGTTTCTTTTGCCGTGCAGAAGCTGTGGAGTTTGATTAGGTCCCATTTGTCTATTTTGGCTTTTGTTGCCAATGCTTTTGGTGTTTTGGTCATGAAATCCTTGCCTACACCTATGTCCTGAATGGTTTTGCCTAGATTTTCTATGGTTTTTTTGGTGTTAGATCCAAAATCTCCTGAAACTGATAAGCAACTTCAGCAAAGTCTCAGGATACAAAATCACTGTGCAAAAATCACAAGCATTCCTATACACCAATAACAGACTTAAAGAGAGCCAAATCAAGAACAAACTGCCATTCACAATTGCCACAAAGAGAATAAAATACCTAGGAATACAACTAACAAGGAATGCAAAGGACCTCTTCAAGGAGAACTACAAGCCACTGCTCAACGAAATAAGAGAGGACACAAACAGATGGAGAAACATTCCATGTTCATGGTTAGGAAGAATCAATATCCTGAAAATGGCCATACTGCCCAAAGTTATTTACAGATTCAATGCTATCCCCATCAAGCTACCAATGACCTTCTTCATAGAACTGGAAAAAAACACCTTAAACTTCATATGGAACCAAAAGAGAGCAAGCATAGCCAAGTCAATTCTAAGCAAAAAGAACAAAGTGGGAGGCATCACACTACCAGACTTCAAACTATACTACAAGGCTACAGTAATCAAAACAGCATGGTAGTGGTACCAAAACAGAGACATAGACCAATGGAACAGAACAAAGGCCTCGGAAGCAACACAACATATCTACAACCATCTGATCTTTGACAAACCTGAGAAAAACAAGCAATGGGGGAAGGATTCCCTGTTTAATAAATGGTGTTGGGAAAACTGGCTAGCCATGTGCAGAAAGCAGAAACTGGACCCCTTCCTGACACCTTACACTAAAATTAACTCCAGATGGATTAAAGATTTAAACATATACACATTCTTTAGAAGTTCCTTTAGTGAATTCCTTGATGGTAAAGCTCTTAGCCTTTTTTTTTTTTTTGAGGGAGTCCCACTATGTTGGCCAGGCTAGAGTGCAATGGCACAATCTCAGCTCACTGCAACCTCCACGTCCTGGGTTCACTCAATTCTCCCGTCTTAGCCTCCTGAATAGCTGAGATTACAGGTGCCTCATCACATCCAGCTAATATTTTGTAATTTTAGTAGAGATGGGGTTTCACAATCTTGGCCAGGCTGGTCTTAGCTCTTAGCTTCTAATAAAAATAAAAATTAAAAAAAGAAAAGGCCTGGTGTGGCACCTGTAATCCCAGCACTTTGGGAGGCCAAAGTGGGTGGATCACAAAGGGGGTGAGTTCGAGACCAACCTGGCCAATATGGTAAAACCCCATCTCTACTAAAAATACAAAAATTAGCTGGGCACGGTGGTGGATGCCTGTAATACCAGCTACTCAGGAAGCTGAGGGACGAGAATCGCTTGAACCCAGAAGGTGGTGGTTGCAGTGAGCCAAGGTTGCACCACTGCACTCCAGTCTGGCCAAGGGAGCGAGACTGTCTCAAAATAAAAAAAAAGAAAAAAGAAGTATCTGTATACTCTCTTAAATGCTGATGGAGCTAGATATACAATTCTAAATTGACATTTTTCTCTCAGCACGTTGAGGTAATCCACTGTCTTCAAGTGTCTGCTATCACTGTTCAAAAGTCTATCAGTCTCCCAGACTTTTGTGGTAGTAATAACATCATCAATAATCATGGTTAACATTTACAAGGGACTTACAAGTCAGGCACTATTTTAAAAACTCTACAAACATTAACTCATTTAAACCTACTAATCCTCGAAGACAAGTATTATTGTTAGCCCATTTTACATATAAGGAAACTGAGACACATAGACGTCATTTGCCCAAGGTCACATGGCTTATAAATGGTGAAGTTAGGATCTGATCCTAGTATGCTTGCTCCACGGTCTATACTCTTAATTGATATGCCTTTGGGTCTTTTTGTTTACTTTTAGGATCTTCTCTTTGTCTTTTGTATCTATTACTTCTTATTCATCCTGTTTGGGGTTTGTTTTGCATTCTAAATCTGAGGATTCTGCCTTTCATTTGTTTTGGAAAACTCTCAGCAATTATTCCTCTGAATATTTTCTCTCCCCATTTCCGGGTCTCTCCTGTTGGAACTCCACTTAGACATGTGTTTGACATCTCACACTATCAGTCTGTCAACTGCTTTCATATTATCTATCTATTTGATTATAGTCTGGGTAATGTTCTCAGAGTTACTGCCCAGTCATTAATTCTTTTTCTTCTTTTTCTAATCTTCCAGTTAAAATCATTCCATTAAACTTTTAATTTTTAAAGATTAAAACTTTAATCTCTAAAGTTTCTATATGGTTCTTTTAAAAACCTGCCTGATCATCCTAGGAGTTTCACATTCCTTATTCATGTTTTCCATTTCATCTCTTATTTCTCCAAAGTTTCAAACATTCTCAGATAGCACTACATATATGCTTTATGTAATAATTCCAATATCTTAAGTCCTATTCATACTAATTGTGCTGCCTGCTGATTCTGCTGGTTCTTCCTTATGATGGCTTATTTGTGTATTTTTAAATTTTGGACTGTAAACTCAGATCTAATCTTGAGAATACCGGGAGGCCTGGGTTTAAGCTATTTATCCAGAGAGTTTGCATTGCCTTCTACCAGGAATCCCAGATCACTATCACTCAATTTCTCAGGTGGGATTGTGGTATGGTTTGGCTCTGTGTCCCCACCCAAATCTCACCTTGAATTGTAATCCTCATAAGCCCCATGAGTCAAGGGTGGGAACAGGTAACTGAATCATGGGGGCAGCTTTCCCCATGCTGTTCTTGTGATAATGAGCGAGTCTCATGAGAGCTAATGGTTTTATAGGCATCTGACATTTCCCCTGCTGGCACTCATTCTCTCTCCTGATGCCCTGTGAAGAGGTACCTTCCACAACAACTGTAAGTTTCCTGAGGCCTCCCCAGCCATGCGGACCTGTGAGTCAATTAAACCACTTTTCTTTATAAATTACTCAGTCTCAGGTATTTCTTCATAGCAGTGTGAGAACAGACTCATACATTGCCACACAATACAAGAAGAAACAATTCAAACCTAAATCCATGTGAGGATAAGCCTGTGATTACAAAGTCATGGGAAACTTCCAAAACCTGTCCCCCCACACACGGAAAACATACCTGAAGCAAAAGCCAAGAGACAAGTTTCTCTATTGTCTCCCTGCACACAAGGAAGCACTCTGTGGCCACCAGATTTATAGGCGAGTCTCCGACAATATGTGTGTGTCGTGTGTGTGTATGTGTCCAATGCCTAGTCTCCCCTCCCAGCAGGCGCGACCAATAAGAGCCAACAAATGTTCCCAGGACAGTCAGACCTTCAGGGCTGGTCACCATTCTGGTTTCAGCTTCCTCCTTTTTTTTTTTTTTTTTTTTTTTTCTTTTGAGACAGAGTCTCTATCTGTTGCTCAGGCTGGAGTGCAGTGCTGTGATCTCGGCTCACTGCAACCTTCGCATCCTGGGCTCAAGACAATTCTCATGTCTCAGCCTCCCAAGTGGCTGGGATTACAGGCTCATGCCACCTGACTCAGCTAATTTTTGTATTTTTAGTAGAGACAGGGTTTCACCATGTTGCCCAGGCTGGTCTCAAACTCCTGGCCTCAAGTGACCTGCCCACCTCTGCCTCCCAAAGCTCTGGGATTACGGGCATGAGCCACCACACCTGGCCTCAGCTTCTTCTTCATTATTAGTTTTTGGGATTTCTCCAGTATCTCAGAGTTAAGTTATGACTTTAAGAGAAGGTCCTTTTTGTATTTTTTTTTTCAGCCTGTGGGTATTCTATGCAAAAAGGTTTTTAGACACTTTAGTCTACCAGACTGCTGAAAGCCAAAGTCCAAAAGAGCTCTTGAAGATTAGAGGATATCTGTTTCCACATGTCTTTAATAGTTGAATAAAGGATTGGTTTCCAAACCCATGTAAAAATACAGATTCCTGGGCCTTACCTCCATATTTTAGGAATCAGAATCTCCAGTGCTAGGGCCTCAGAATTTCCATTTTTAAACAAGCTTGCCAGGCAATTCCGACGTGCCACCCAGTTTGAGGACTGCTGAATTTTTTTTAATTTGACTTACCTTCAAAAGCTGGCAAAAAAAAAAAAAAAAATTATTTAATCTCCTTTTTGCATTTTTCCTACTCTTTTCTCTTCCTGTTGACCCTAACCAGAATTTACACCCTAATGAAAGAGGAAAATGAACTCTAGATTTCAAGTGGTAGATCAGCCAGCCACCTCCACGAAAATTACAGAAAATATCAGCAGCAAAATTCAGGCCAAAAAAATCATTATTCCAGACAGGCTTCTTGATCCAGCAGCAAATTTAAATCTAGAAAACAGTCCCCATGCTGAGCTCTGCCTCCATAAGAAACCCATCACAGCTCAATCCTTCAAACAAAAGGACTAAATGAGCACTGGGTCACCAGAAGACAGTAAGATACTCCTGGAATCCCCTGAAATTATATACAAAATAGTTTGTGTGTGTGTGTAATAGCGCAAATGTGTCTTTTTATAAAGACAAAACACAAAGCTTTCTCCAGATTCTCAGAGGGTCCTATGACTCCATTACTCTATGTCCCTGCTGCATAGAAAAGGCACATTTCTGATCGTACAATTAAGCATCCTTCAGTATTAACATATGTTCTTTTCAGGCATATCATTAGTACTTCCCAAGTATATTCTGCAGAACCTCAAAATAGAGTTATCACCTCAAAAAGGGGCCTCCACAGTCAAATTTACTTGGGAAGCACTAAACCTACTTCCCCGTCATTCATCTTGGAGATTCATTCGTTTTAAATGCTCTGACTCACTAGCTCTGAAAAGCCCAGCTATAAAGAAGCTTCTTTAACATGTATTTTCTACATCTCTTTAACCACATCTCTCAAAAGACTGTGAAACACAATCTGAGTAATATTGGTCTAATTTTAAAATTATCTCAAGAGTATCTTTAACCCAATGCAGTTCCTTGAGGAACTTATGCTTACTATTACTATTCACTGTATTTAATATTATATATAATTATGTAATGACTATCCTATGTCTTGTGCTTATTTTATACATGCTAAGCTTACACCATCGTGTAGACACAGTCCTCACTAAATACAGTACATAATTTTTGACTGATTAGTAAATGCTCTCCACCCAGAACTCTGAGTAAATCTTTCAACACCGTATAAAAGCTTCTAACTAATCCCTGTACTTCTTTCGACAACTTAATACAGTCTATAACCCCGGCCAAGTAGTCAAACATTCTAAGTAAAAACCAGGCTCCAAAATTAATTCTAATGAAAAAAAAAAAAAAAAATCCATGTGACTAACAAAATATAAAGACTGGAGCAAGCTCTTTTGGAGGAGTAGGAAGGCTTCCATTCCCTACCTAACAGGACTGGCCAAGTACCTGACAAGCACACCTGGAAGACCAGAGCTCGAGTTCAAAGGAGACACATACAACCTAAAGCACAACAGAAAAGAAGAGTCCACACACAAGTACATCCAGCCCTTTAATTATAATCACACAAAGATTTCTTAGAATTATTTTAGGTTGAGGATTCTCCACCTTGGCACTACCAACACTTGAGCCCAGATAATTCTTTGTTATAGGATATTGTCCCGTGCACTGTAGGATGTCAGGAGCAACCCTGGGCTCTAGAGGCCAGCAGCACCCTCTCCCCCAGCTGTGACAAACAAAAAGGTCACCAGGTGCTGCTAAACATCCCTCTGGGACAAAACTGCCCCCTCCAACTCCCACTGAGAACCACTGCTCCAGGGGGAGATGGCAGCAGCTAACATTGTTGCTAAAGGTTTAAACCAGAATTTCTTTTCCTAAAAATATAAAGAACCTTTATTTGAGCTGAGTTTGAAACAGGATGCAAAAACATTCACAATTCCAAAATCCCAAGTTACAAAAGGAAAACATTCCAATTGAGGGTCATTCTACAAAGTCCGTAACCAGTAATCCTCAAAACTGTCAAGGTCATCAAAACCAGGGGAAAGTCTGAGAAACTGTTACAGGCTAAAGAAGCCCAACAGACATGACAACTAAATGTAGTGTGCTATCCTGGATGGCATCCCAGAAGAAAAAAAAGGAGAGTAGGTAAATACTAAGGAAATCTGAGTGAACTATGAATAATGTATCAGTATCAGTTCATTAATTGGGACAAATATAGTAATATGAGAGATTAATAAGAGAAATGGATGTAGGGCTTATAGAAACTATGTAATTTTTCGGTCAATCTAAAGCTGATCAAAAAATAAAGATTCTTTTTAAAAAATTTTTTAATTAAAATGACAAGAAGGACGGGAGAGAGGGTAAAACAAAGCTTTAAAAAGCATCCTTTCCCTGTGCAGACTTCACTCTGGGAGCCCTTCAAAGGGAAGACATCTGAATAGATTGTTTGCATAAAGGAAAGAGATCAAATGGCCAGAAAGAAAGTGGGAAAACAAAATTATTGTCTTCTTGCAACTGGGGGTGGGGAGATCCATATGTTTTAAATGAATTATCAGGATTTCTTCTGACTGTGCCTTCCTACAAGACACAGCCCCCAAGGGTCAGTTTCTGAGATGCATTTCTGGCATCCCTGAGCCCCTGGGCCTCACTGCTTAGCTCACCAGAGGTAGACTGTCAGTCATCTGTTTACCAGAATCCCCATGCAACACTGGTCCCCTGCTCCACACAGGCAGTAACTCAGCCACTGTGGACGCCTCCCTGTCAGACTCATCCAACTGTGAACCAGCAGCCTTCAAACCCACTGCTGGGTGCTTAATATGCTTGTTGGATGAGCTCAAGCTGGGCACATACATTCACACAGACTTTAGAGGAGAAAAGGAACCGTGCAGTCCTGGACAAGACAAAGAAGAAAAAGCATCTTGAACACCCCCACATTCTCAGGGGTAACAGGGACCACATGCGTCTGTGCTGCAGGCATGAAGAGGAGATAGCGTCCACCAAATCCTGTAGCTCTAACCCTTGAATACTTTTAACACTTAAAAAGGCTTAGATATTATTTAGTGCAGTGGCCTCATTTTACTGAGACAAACCAAAGCCAGGAAGGATTAGGTGACTTGCTCAAGGCCACAAAGCTAGTTATGGCACTGCCCTAATCACAAGGAGACCCAGACATTAGAGCTAAATATCCCACCTCCACCTCTTACTGATGGTTGTTTAATAATTAATAATGATAGCTAGCAACTACTGCGCTTCTGTTGGATACCAAGCAGACACTAAAAATCTCCACATTAATCCCATATTGCAATGGAGAAAACTAAGATCAGAGAGGAAAGTAACATGTCTGTCATGTTACTGTCACACACCAAAGCCCAAACTCTGGTCCCATAACATATTAGTCTATTTTCACACTGCTGACAAAGACATACCTGAGACTGGGAAGAAAGAGGTTTAATTGAACTTACAGTTCCACATGGCTAGGGAGGCCTCAGAATCATGGTGGGAGGTGAAAGACACTTCTTACATGGCGGCAGCAAGAGAAAAGTGAAGAAGCAAAAGCAGAAACCCCTGAGAAACCTATCACATCTCGTGAGACTTATTCACTATCATGAGAATAGCATGGGAAAGACCAGCCCCCATAATTCAATTACACCACCCACGCCTGCCCCCCACCCTCTCACACAGCATGTGGGAATTCTGGGACATGCAATTCAAGTTGAGATTTGGGTGGGGACAGAGAGAAACCATATCATTCTGCCCCTGGCCCCTGCAAATCACATGTCCTCACATTTCAAAACTAATCATGCCTTCCCATCAAAAGCAAGCTAGTTACTTCCTAGATACAATGAGGGTACAGGTATTGGGTAAATACAGCCATACCAAATGGGAGAAATTCGCCAAAACAAAGGGGCTACGGGCCCTATGCATGTCCGAAATCCAGCCAGGCAGTCAAATTTTAAAGCTCCAAAATTATCTCCTTTGACTCCAGGTCTCACATCCAGGTCATGCTGATGCAAAAGGTGGGTTCCCATGGTCTTGAGCAGCTTCACCCCTATGTCTTCGCAGGGTACCGCCTCCATCTCAGCTGCTTTCATGGGCTGGCATTGTGTCTGTGGCTTCTCCAGGTGCACAGTGCAAGCTGTCGGTGGATCTACCTACCACTCTGGGGTCTGGAGGACAGTGACCCTCTTCTCACAATTCCACTAGGTGGTGCCCCGGCTGGGACTCTGAGTGGGGACTCCCACCCCCCATTTCCCTTCCACAATGCCCTTGCAGAGGTTCTCCATGAGAGCTCCACCCCTGCAGTAAACTTCTGCCTGGGCATCCACGTGTTTCCATACATCTTTTGAAATCTAGACAGGTTCCGAAACCTCAATTCTTGACTTTTGTGAACCCACAGGCTCAACACCACATGGAAGCTGCCAAGACTTGGGGCTTCCACCCTCTGAAGCCACAGCCCAAGCTCTACATCAGCCCCTTTCAGCCACAGTTGGAGCAGCTAGGACACAGGGTACCAAGTCCCCAGGCTGCACACCGCATGGGGACCCTGGGCCTGGCCCACTAAGCCACTTTTCCCTCCTGGGCTTCCAGGCATATAATGGGAGAGAGTGCTATAAAGGTCTCTGACATGGGCTGGAGACATTTTCCCCACAGTCTTGGGAGTTAACATTAGACTCCTTGCTACTTATGCAAATTTCTGCAGGTCACTTGCATTTCCCTTAAAAAATGGGTTTTTCTTTTCTACTGCAGTGTCAGGCTGCAAATTTTCTGAACTTTTATGCTGTTCCCCTTTTAAAATTGAATGCCTTTAACAGCACCCAAGTCACCTCTTAAATGCTTTGCTGCTTAGAAATTTCTTCTACTGGATATGCTGAATCATCTCTCTCAAGTTCAAAGTTCCACAAATCTCTTTGCTAAAACATAACAAAAGTCACCTTTGCTCTAGTTCCCAACAAGTTCCTCATCTCCATCTGAGACCACCTCAGCCTGGGCCTTATTGTTCATATCACTTTCAGCATTTTTGTCAAAGCCATTCAACAAGTCTGTAGGAGGTTCCAAACTTTCCCACTTTTTCCTATCTTCTTTTGAGCCCTCAAACTGTTCCAACCTCTGCTGGTTACCCAGTTTGAAAGTCACTTCCACATTTTCAGGTATCTTCTCAGCAGCACCCCACTTTACTGGTACCAATTTACCATATTAGTCCATTTTCATGCTGCTGGTAAAGACATACCCGAGACTGGAAAGAAAAAGAGGTTTACTTGACTTACAGTTCCACATGGCTGGGGAGGCCTCAGAATCAAGGCAGGAGGTGAAAGACACTTCTTACATGGCAGCAGCAAGAAAAAAATGAGGGAGAAGCAAAAGCAGAAACCCCTGATAAACCCATCAGATCTCATGAGACATATTTACTATCACGAGAATAGCATGGGAAAGACCGGCCCCCATAATTCAATTACCTTTCCCTAGGCCCCTCACACAATGTGGAATTCTGGGAGATATAATTCAAGTTGAGATTTTGGTGGGGACACAGCCACAACATATCACATTGGTGATCTTCCCCCATCCCATGCTTCAGCTGTCTCATGCCTCACATGGATGGACTCATCCATTCCTCATCCAAATCCTATGATGCTGGTGCTACCTGCAGCCCCATTATACAGGCGAAAAAACTCAAGCCTAGTGACCTCCCCAGCTCTCAAAGGCAGCAAGTAACAAACCTTATCCATAAGTCAGGATGGCAATTTGACCCAGCAATTATACTCTTGGGCATTTAGAGAAATGAAAATACATGTTCACACAAAAACCTGTACACAAATGTTTACAACATCTTTATTTGTAATAGCTAAAGACTGGGAGCAACACAAATGTCCTCTGAACTATGAGTAAATGGTCCAACGTAATCTGTAGTCAAACAAATGGTTAAGCTGTGGTACGTGCATATAATGAAGTAAGGGCAAAAAGGAATGCACTATTGATAATACACATAACACTGGATAAAACTCCAGGAAATTATACTTGATGAAAAAAACCAACTCCAAAAGGTTACATACTGTATGATTCCATCAACGTAACATTTTTGAAATGACAAAATTCTAGAAATGGAGAACAGACAGTGCTCCAGGGACTGGGGACAGGGGAGAGTATGATAGGGGGAGGTGGCGGGGCTATAAAGACAGAATGAGGGATCCTTGTGAGGAACTGTTCAGTCCCTTGACTGTGGTGGGTGATACATAAGCCTATATGTGAGAAAACTGTACAGAACTGCATCCATGCTCTCATGCATGTGCACACACACAGTACAAATAAAATGAGGAAACTCTGAGCTGTGACCTCTATCAATATATACTGCTGTGATAAGGTACTATTGTTTTGCAAAATGTTACCAGTGGGAGAAACTGGATAAAGGGTATGTATGCAGGATCTCCCTTTATTACTCCTTTTTGGTTTATTTTTTAGACAAGGTCTGGCTCTGTCGCCCAGGCCATAGTAGTGTTGCAATCTCGGCTCACTGAAGTCTCTACCTTCCAGGCTCAAGTGATCCTCCCCACCTCAGCCTCCCAAGTAGCTAGGACCACAGGTGTGCACTACCACGCCCTGCTAAATTTTGCATTTTTTTTGTAGAGACTGGGTTTCCCTTTGTTGCCCAGGCTTATCCTGGGCTCAAGAGATCTGCCTGCCTCAGCCTCCCAAAGTGTTGGAATTACAGGCGTGAGCCACCATGCCTGGCCCCTGTATTAATTTTTAAACTGCATGTAAATACGCAATTATCTCAATAAGAATTACAAGTTAAAAAAAATCTCGCCTGCCCAAAAGCTGGGTTAGGTAACCTTCTGTATTTCTTTCATCTCTTAAGACCTGCAAAATTTCCAATGCCTCCAAAGCCAGTCTTCTTTCCACCAGGCCACACAACAGCTTCAAAAGCCAAAGCAAAATTAACGCTTGGCAAAGGGAAACTAAGAAAATAAGCCATGATTTCATAGAATTCGGCATCGCTAGTCATTTTACGTTTCCTCTGAAAATTACTCCAATTTGCTTTTATTTCATTAAACTGACTTCTGGCCAAAAAAATGGAAAATCTGATCCTATAAAACGTTCTTGCTCACCAAATAATCTCTCCCCATCTCTATGTGTCACCTCCAACAAGAAGTAACCATATACAAATTTCGGTTCTGAATCCTCCTTGTAAGCAGCAGCGCCAATGGATTATTGGTTCCCAAATGGTAAACGGAGCACAGGAAACAGGACAGTGGCTTAGGAGCTGAGACAAACTAAATCCCGGCGTCACCTTGGCTAGGTTACTTAAACCTGATTCTCGCCTTTCCCATCCACAGAATGGGGATGTGGCCCCACCTCCTTCGTAGACTATTAGAACACTTTAGAGATTATCTACGTGCCTGGCACTATTAGTTCATTAGCAACAACTGAGCCAAGCTCATTTTATGTGCACCTGGCCCCGAAGTCCTCATTCACCGCCTTAGAGTCCCCTCCTCACCGAGGTTAATGGTTAGCCCAGAACCTTCCCCACCTGCACCTCTCCTCTTTCAAACACCGCACAGCTCATCTCATCTCATCTCATCTCATCCCACCTCACCTCCCCCCGCCAAAAGGAAAACAGACGAGGCTCCGGATCGGCCACCTGCGCAGCAGCCCCGCTCCAGGGCATCTCTGCGCCCGATAGACTCCGCTGTTACTATTATTACTGTTGATGAATAACCACCTAACGGTGCGTGGGAGGGGCCGACTCCCCAGGGAGGTCTGCGGAACCCCAGCCCCGGGCAGCCCAAAGCCTCTCAGAGGCAGATTTCGGGCTAACAAGCCCAAGTACGTATACAACAGCTTTCCCGACAGGGCACAGACACGAGTTGTGAAGTTTCTAGAGTGCATTTTTCCGCGTTTCCCTGAGTCGCTCGGCAGGGGCGATGCTGCCAGCGGCTGGGGGTGTGGGCACCGGGGGCTGCGACTGGAGGGCCCCGGAAGTCCGCTGCGGGGCGGATCTGAGTCCTAGGGCGCCCACCTCCCAGCTGGGCCTGCAGGAGGGGCCCCAGGCACCGGGGCGGGGTCGCCGCCTCACTCACCGTCTGTGCTTCTCTTCGCCTCCCGGTAGCGCTCCCACAGGTAGCCCTTCATGTCCGGGGCGGTCCCGGGTGCGGTGCACAAGGGCCGAGCGGGGCCCGCACACGGCCTCCCTCGGGCCGCGGTTCCGCAGCCGCCCCGGAGAGCCGCCGCCGCCCTCGCTCTGGCCCCGCGGGCCACCGCCGCCGCTGCCATGGTCATGCCTGCTGCCCGCTGCCGCCACCGCCGCTCCGCGAGTGCTGCCGCCGGGCCCAAGCTCTGCCCGCGCTCTGCCCCACAGGCGGGCGGCTCCTGCGTCGGAACACGTGGCGGCGTGGGCCGGCCCTCCGGCCGCTGCGGGGCGGGAAGGGGGCGGGGTCGGGGGCGGGGCATGCCCAGGGCGGAGTCGCGGGGTGGGCGGGGTCCGGAGCGGTGGCGGGGCGGGGCGGGGCTGGGGGCCTCAAGCCCAGCCTGCTGCGGTCAATTCCAGGGTGGCACGGCGGTGGCCGTGTGGTGGCGCGTAGACCACAGGGATGAAATGACCAGATACGACCCCGGCGCCGCCAGCCCAGCTCCGCCGCACCTTCCTCCTGCCTTCTGGGGTTGACCCCAGCTCTGGCCGCACGGACAGGGCTCCTCCCATGCCAGTTGCTCTGGCCCAGGCCCCAGAAGGTGACCTCTCTCCGCATTAATGGCCTCTGCAGTCTGAACCTCCCCTGGATCGTGGGGCCGGTCTGGGACGTCCCCGACCCCCAGCTTAGAGCTATACAGGACCGCCCGTGAGTTGGTGGCTGGGCCGAGGCTCCACTCGTGGTCTGATGTTGGCTGGAGGATCCCAGCCCCTTAAGACCTCAGTAAGTTTGAAGGGCACTCCCGTTACACAGCCTGGAAGGCCAATACCCCGCCCTAAATTTCCACCTGGCGACAGAGGTCCTCGGGACACGGTCACCCAGCTCCTGCGCCTGCCCAAGCTAAGGGCTTAGTGCACAGGTCTTCCCTCAAACCTGCTAGGCTGCACCCATCCTGCGCCTGTGGTTCCACAAAAGCCAAATGAACAGCATCCCTACCTGACGGCAATTCTGTGTGGACAGAGTCAGACACAGCTTCTGCAGGAAGACTGATGTGGCAGAGCCAGAACCCTGCTGAGAATCGCTGGACAGCAAGGGCTTCCCAAGCTGTCCTGTGGTTACTTAATTTTGAGCAGGTGGAGTAGTGGGAATAGCCCTTAAGGCTGGCACTCTGCCAAGGAGACAATACTGCCTTGTGTGAAATGATTGGAGCACAGTTTAAGACAAACAACCCAAGGCATTAGTGTATGCTCCAGTTGTGGGATGGAGGGGTCTGGAGGTGTTTCATGGAAAAAGGTGGCATCTGGGTTAAACTACCATTTATTGAAGGCTTGCTGTGTGCAGTATCTCATGCAATCCTCTCGGTAATTCTGAAAAGCAGACACCATAATTTCTCCAATTTTACAATATAGTCATCCTTCTGTACATGCGGGGAATTGGTTCCAGAACACCTGCCCCACGCATACACAGCAAAATCTGCAGATGCTCAAGTCCTTTATATAAAATGGCTACTATTTGCATACACACATACTTCTATATATTTTAAACCATCTTGCTTACTTTAAAAAAAAAAAAAAAACAGGGTCTTGCTCTGTCACCCATGCTGGAGTGCAGTGGTATGATCACAGTGCACTGCAGCCTCCACCTCCTGTGCTTAAGCGATCCTCCCACCTCAGCCTCCTGAGTAGCTGATACTACTATGGGTGTGAAGTACAATGACTGACTAATTTTTGTATTTTTTGTAGAGACAGGAGTCTCGCCATGTTCCCCAGGCTGATCTCAAACTCCTGGACTCAAGCAATCTGCCCACCTCGGCTGCCCAAAGTGCTGGGATTACAGGCATGAGTCATTGCACCAGGCCTCAATTACTTTTCATACCCAATACAACGTAAATGCTCTGTAAATAGTTGTGATACTGTATTTTCTATTTGTATTACTTTTCATTGTTGATTTTTTTTCTAATATTTTTATCCATGGTTGCTTGAATCCACAAATGCAAACCTGCAGGTACAGAGGGATGACAGTAATGAAACTGAGGCCAAGAAAGATGAAATAACTTTCCTAAAACCACACAACTGAACCCATTCTTCCATGTGGCTTCCTAACATAGAGTATGTAGGATTTAGGTGGGTGATAGGGAAGAAAGTAGCCAATAAGTAATCTCTAACAGTTAATGGTTAATGTTTTACAAATCACTGATAAGGTGAGACAATAAAATGTTTAAAACAGATAAAATATCAAATACATGGGCTCTGGTACTTTCAACTTACATTATGGTTTTAGTTTTATTCCAAATTACACATTTTTAAATTTCTGTTTCATAAAAAGGTTTGATGATAGTAATTGTAAATTTTGTTCACATGAAAAATTAATTTATAAATTCAAAATGGATAAACTATAACAATACAAAAATAATACAATTAGAATTTTAATAACATTGCTTCTGTATATTTTTGGATATGGAACACTATGAGGTCAACATTGCTCTATTTACCATAGAAATGTGAATCACCTAAAAATTCTTCTTCTTAGGTAAAATTAGTTACAATGTTTAAGTGCCTAAATAATCATATTTCCAGACCTTGATTATTATCACTCTTGTGTGTTTTAGAAGAAAATATTCAATAAAAGAATTCTAATTAAAGACAAGTAGAAAAAACAGATGTCAAGAAGCCCATGATAAATTTTTATTATTTATTAATATCATTTGAGCTCTTCAACAATTTTGTTTCAACATGAGATCTTCTCTGCAAAAAAGACTTCTGAGACATCAAAATTTAATCTGGGCTATGAAAAAGCCACTTTTCTGATATGAGCTCAGATATGGATTCCCAAGGGTTTTTTGTGCTAAGAGGCCACAGCAGGGACAGCAGTCAATGGTGGTGATTTCACCTTCTCCACTCTCACTTTTACCTAACAAAATTCTTTGCCTTGAAAGCTTTACTAAACCATTCATTTTACCCAAAGATAAAATGTTAGAGGAATAGTCTTTCTTTGGTGCCTCCTTTCCTGAGCCATTCCATATTTCAGCATTATTTTGTGTCTTCCGTTGTATCTTTTCCTTAGCAGATTTGCAAATGATGTGTTTCTGTTTCCCTTTTCCAGAAGCACATTTTGAGTTATCTGAAATTGTCTGAGGAGCTAAGTCTGTTTTTTAGCCCTGTATAAGTTATCTGCGTTTGTGTACTTTGCAAAGCTCACTGTATTAGAACTCTGAGCACTGTGATAGCTTAATTTAAGCAAGTGCTCCCATAATGAGAAGCCATTCCTAGAACCCAAAGAATGTGACTGGCTCATACCTTGAGGCCAACATCTCCGGCTCCAGATCCACTCAATTTCTCTCAGAAGGCTGCAAAAGATAAAAATTTGACAAGATCACATATATATATATATATATATATATATATATATATAACATGAATAACCAGAAGCATATTTCTGTTTGGAACATGAAACAGAAACTCACTGCAGGATTCCATGGATTGATGAATGAGAAGATCCCAGGTGAATCACCCTTAAATCAAGTGATCTGTACAAGTAGTCTACTGCCTCAATCATGACGTGATGACAAGAGTCAGTTGCCAATAACTGACCTGCCAGATATTTGAAAATAAGAATATTAGACTTTTTATTACTCATAATTCAGACATTTAAAAGAGAAGGATAAGAAACATTTATAAAAGGTGGCATTGGAACATGACTTATTTGTAATATTCAGCCAAAAAATATTTAACTGAGTCTAATCATAAAGAAACAATCAGGCTGTGGACAGTGGCTCATGCCTGTAATCCCAGCACTTTGGAAGGCTGAGGCAGGTAGATTACTTGAGCCCAGGAGTTTAAGACCAACCTGGGCAACATGGCAAACCCCCATCTCTACAAAAAAATACAAAAATTAGCTGGGCGTGGTGGCGCATGCCTATAGTCTTAGCTATTTAGGAGACTGAGGTGGGAGGATTGCTTGAAACCAGGAGGCAGAAGTTGCAGTGAGCTGAGACTGCACCACTGCACTCCAGCCTGGGTGACAGACTGAGACCCTGTCTCAAAAAAATAGAAAGAATCAGACACATACAAATTGAAGGACATTGGGATAGGGATGGGAGGGTGAAACCTGACTTCAACTCTTCAAAATGTCAATGTCATAAAGACAAAACAAATGTACTTAATTCTAGACTAAAAGAGACAAATGCCAATACAAGATCCTCAATAGGATTCTGGATCTAAAAGTTAACAGCTATAGAGAACATTACTAGATACCTGAGGAAATTTGAATATGGACTATAATTAGATAATAGTCTTAGGTAATAAATTTCCTGCATTTGATTATTGTGGCTGTATAATCAGTGAGTACAAGGAGAACGTCCTTGTACTCCAAAGACATATGCTGAGGTACAGTATTTAGATACAAAAATATCATGTTTGCAACTAACTTTCAAATGATTCAGAAGAAAATGTATGCATGTATGTGTCTTTTGCTTGCACATGAAAGAGAGAACAGAAACGTGGTAAAATGTTAACAATTGGTAGCCAGGTGCAGTGGGTGGCTCATGCCTATAATCCCAGCACCCTGGGAGGCTGAGGAGGTAGAATTGCTTGAGCTCGGGAGTTTGAGTCCAGCCTGGGCAACATAGTGAGACCCCGTCTCTATAAAAAATAATAATAACAATTATTTAAAATTTGATGAAAATAGGTGAAGGTTATATGGTCATCCACTATACTATTCTTGAAATTTCTCTGTAGGTTTGAAATTTTTCAAAATAAAAAAATCGAGAAAAATTGTTTCCAACTGCCACAGTCAATAATTGAATTCTCCGCCGAGCACAGCAGCTCACGCCTGTAATCCCAGCACTTTGGGAAGCAGAGGCGGGCAGAGCACTTGAGGTCAGGGGTCCGAGACCAGCCTGGCCAACATGGCAAAACCCCATCTCTACTAAAAACACAAAGACTAGCCACGTGTGGTGGCATGCACCTGTAATCCCAGCTACTCAGGAGGCTAAGGCAGAAGAATCGCTTGAATCCAGGAGGCGGAGGTTGCAGTGAGCTAAGATCATGCCACTGCACTCAAGCCTGGGCAACAGAGTGAGACTCCATCTCAATAATAATAATAATAATAATTCAATTCTCTAAAATTTGTTAAAATAAAAACAATCCATTTTACAATCTAACTTGCAGATGGTATTTATTTACTCATTTTACCCATTTACAAGGCTGCTTTTAAGGGGCTGAACTTATACCATTGCTTATAAACATAACGTAAGGCTGGTATGTGTAAGGCACTGACCTAGAAATGTGACAGAGACTGCTCCCTATGTAATGGCTAAAAACACTGACAGATAACCCAGTGTTCCTGTGTTAACAACAATAACAGCAAATGTATATAATTACCATCTGTCAAGACTATGTAATCTTATAAAGTATAAACTATCATCACCTGTCCGCCTGGTTCAAAAACGAAAAGGTATCAAACTATAAAGTGAAAAGTGTCTTTCCCTTCTCTATCCCCATCTGTGCAGTCTTCTAAAATGGAACCACTGACGTTAGTTTCGAATGTGTCCTTCCAGAGAATTTTTAGTTCATGTTTCATTTTACTTGTCTTTTAAAGATGAGCGTGCTGAAAGAGGTTAAAGAACTTGCTCTAGTTCATGGAAGAACAGTCCTGAGTCGGCCTCATCCCCAAGTCCACGCCCTGCACTGCTACACTAGGCTGCCTCTTCCCCATTCTGGATTGTGCTTCTGAATATCAGCCGTGGCTTCTGCTTGTAGAGGTGTTCTCTCTCTGTGGCTGTGCTTCATGGATCACACCCTGTGTCACATTTCCTGCAGCTTTCTTTTAAATCCCGTAGAGAATTTCAGCTGCTGTCTCTGCTTAGCGATCTGTGACTATGTTTCTTCTTTTTGAATTATTTTCATGACTCCCTGTGATGTTCCCAGGTGCCTCAATCTGGCTCAGCAGAAGACACTAGTGAATTATCCTGTTCTTGACGACCAAGTTGCATTGGCCTTAAAAGGAAAAGTAGAGAAAAATAGAAACTGGATGTGTCATGTGGTGGCAAACACAGAACCCATTCTCAGAGAGTCTCTAGGCACTGATAACTAGATTCACAAGTGTGACTGACTCTGTTCATTCTGCCCAAGGCCCCTGAAGAGAATCTGACTTGCTGTGGGATTGAGATTTTCACTGTGGACAAGTTTCTGGTGCCCTTTGCATACACCCCTTCATACCCACCTCCCTCTTGGCCACACACAATTCCTCAGGCCCCTTTTCCAGGTGACTCATTCTAGTCCTGACCTACAGCTTTGACCTCAGAGCTTTCTTGGATGCGATCTGACTCCAGCAGCAAGCCAGCCAGGAAAGGACATTCTTGCCTTATCCCCACCACCAGTTTACCCCCTTTTTCTTGGAGCTGGCACCAGTTGAATCAACCTGGTCAGTTCTCCCAACCCAGGGAAGAGGAAAAAACAGAATGGGTGAATTTAAATTGGAGAGATGTCACTGAACCTCTTCCCACTCAAACCTTTGCCCTGGATGCGGAGGGAACCTAACATTTAATTTTGTACTCTATTGGATGTTTGGCATATATTATCTCATTAAATCTTCACAATTTACCCTATAGGTAGGCTATATTATAACCACTTGATTGCTAAGAAAATTGAGACTCAGAGAAGTTATGTCCACAAGTCCAGAAGACAGCAGAACTGGGGTTCCAACTTAGGTCCTTAGGATCCAGGGCCATAACTTCTATTCTTCCTGTTTTCTTGGTTCCAGGAAAGATTTCTCCATAAAAGTACAGCTAGAAGGGAAGCCTCAGTTACCTTTTCTATGTTGTACTTCTAGACGGAGCCACATCCATTTTATTTCCAGTGGAGTATGAATTGAGAGTGGGGATTGAGGGAAGGTCCCAAGAACACTCTGAAAAGTCTGTTCTCAGATTTTAAGTAGTAAGTTTTCCTAGTCTAGCCACTTGATTTTCAGTGCTTAACATTAAAAAGATGGTGGAATATTTATTATTCCCTTAGAAAAACAAAACAAGATATTTCATCCAAAGATAGTCCTCTGTCCTATTAAGCACTCTTCTAAAGCACAATTTTTCCTAATTTTTATTATACTGAAATTAAAATTAAGTCCTGTTCCTCCTCTTGCTTCATGTAATATTTGCTGTAACCTAACAGGTGGATTTTTGCAATGCCAGTCCAGCGTGAGAGATGTTGACTTTCTCCTGGGCCCAAGGCAACAGCCCAGGCAATTGTCTCCAGGTGACAGTGAAATCGCTCCAGTGTTGACAGAGGTCTCAGGAAGTTTCCCTGAATGAGTAACTCAGTGGATGAACCACCCCCGGGGACAGGCAGTTCATGACGGGGCAGCATCCACTGAGTTACTCTGTGCTGGGAGTGAATGGGCTTAAGAAGTGAGGACAATCACACCCATAGTCTCTGTCTAGATTCTAGAAGATGAGCTGCAATTGTAAAGAGGAAGGAGAGCTTGGCAGTATCTAAAGGCTCTTTGTTGAAAGTTTAATTTTGTTTGATAATTATGCTGTGTCTAAAGTTTCTTTGTCAGAAATCTTTAAGTTTGAGAAACTAAGTATGTTTGTTCATTCTTTTTTTTTCTAACTATGAACTTAACCTAGAAGTGTTTGCTTATTCTTTCCATAAACATGTGTATCTACAAACAGGTTAGGGAGAAAGTTGTATATTATTGTACCAAAAAAAGTAAAAGGATGCAATTGGATGTCTCCATGGACCCTCAATTTCTGCTCCAAAGAAAATAATAAAAGAGGTTAAGGGGGCCTCTTAAGTAGCGCCCTCTGTTGTCTTCCCCTGGTTCTGTATGAATTCACTTCACCACTTAAAGGGGATGGGCCTGTGCAGAAGCCCCACGTTTAAGCAGAAGGAACGGATTGTTCTCTCTTGTCTCTCGAGATGGGGTCTTGCTCTGTCGCCAGGCTGGAGTGCAGTGGCATGATCTTGGTTTACTGCAACCGCCTCCCAGGTTCAAGCAATTCTCCTGCCTCAGCCTCCCAAGTAGCCAGGATTACAGGCACCCACCACCACACCCAGCTAATTTCTGTATTTTTAGTAGAGATGGGGTTTCACCATGTTGGCCAGGATGATCTCAATCTCTTTACCTTGTGATCCACCCACCTCGGCCTCCCAAAGTGCTGGGATTACAGGCGTGAGCCACCGCGCCTAGCCAGATTGTTCTCTCTCAAACAGGCTTCTGTCTCTACCACCAAAATGTAACATCCCCTGTGACCTCTGTGTTGTTAAACACAGCTCTCAATCTGGTGTTCAGTTCTCAACACTCTCTGCTCTTGGCTTCAATGATTTTACTGCTCCTCGGCCTGCCTCTGGAGCCATTCTTCATCTTTTACTACAGCCCTTTCCTCTTCTCACCCGTTAAATACTGGCATTCTTCCAAGTTCTATTTCTTGCCATTGTTTTGTCTTAACATTCTTCTCGCTTCTGTCAACCATTCTACTGAGTTGACCCAGCAAGTATCCACTAAGGACTCCCAAAAGTTTTCTCTGGCTCAGTCTTCAAGCTCTTAAGCACCACACTCATATGTCCTATTTCCCACTGAATATCTCAACGTGGATAGGAAATTTAAACTCAACATGCCCCAGATTAGCTCACTGTGGCTCCCACCCCACCCTACCAAACTTTTGTAATGCCAATAGCATCATGCTCCCAGGTGCACTGACCTGTGATATAGTCATAAACTGGGAAATGCTTTTGGCTTTCTCTCACCTCCCACATCCAATCAAGCACTGAGCCTGTTGGATTTACCTATTAACCTCAAATCTGACACTTTCTCTCCATTTCTACCATCCCCTCTTAGTTTACCAACTCCATGCTCCATTCAGTCACAAGATTGTTATATCCTAAACACAAACTTACTCATGCCCCAAATGCTGGAAATCCTACAGCAGCTTCCCTGCCAAGCCCTTGAGCATGGGAAACCTTGCTATTCCTCCAGCATCACTCCCCAACTCTCCCCATTCCAGAGTTTCAAACCACCCAAGCTCTCCCTTCCTGGACATTGCTCATGCTGATTCTTCTTACCTAAAATGCTCCCTGTGCACTTCTTCACCAGGCATCTGTCAGAACTCACAGCCCAACCCACTGTCTCTGGAAAGTCTTCCTTCTTGCCTCTTTTCTGTGCTTCCCTGTGCCCTCTCCAATGTCATTTTTTTTTTTTTTTGAGATGGAGTTTAGCTCTTGTTGCCCAGTCTGGAGTCCAATGGCACAATCTCAACTCACCACAACCTGCACCTCCCAGGTTCAAGCGATTCACCTGCCTCAGCCTCCCGAGTAGCTGTTATTACAGGCACGTGCCACCACGCCTGGCTAATTTTGTATTTTTTAGTAGAGCTAGGTTTCCCCATGTGGGTCAGGCTGGTCTCGAACTCCTGACCTCAAGTGATCCACCTGCCTCAGCCTCCCAAAGTGCTGGGATTATAGGCGTGAGCCACGGCACCTGGCACTCTCCAATGTCTTTCACAGTACATAACACATTGCATTGCACTTCGCTTCATGTACTTGTCACCCCAGTGAGACCACAAACTCCTAGAGTTCACAAACAGCAGGAATGGCTTAGGACTTGGGGTCAGAGAAATGGATGCCAAGTCTTAAGTCTACTTACTGGCTATGCCTAGTCTTTGTGAGTTTTGATGATTATAATATCATCCAAAGGATTCTCTGATCAAAGGCACTGGGGCAAGTCATGTGATATATCTGCTATTCCCTTAGTTCAGGGACCTCTAGAGTCCTTTCCAGGTTTAAAAGTTTTCTAAGTTTATGAGGCCTACTTGACATTTTTTTTTTCAGCCAATAGGGTTTACAAATGTATAAACTATTAAAAATGATTAAGCCTACACGAATAAAAAGTAAGCTCTGTTAACACACATAAACTGGCTTGCTGGATTAACCATGGCTCTCCATTTTTTCTACAAAACATACTTCCTGGCTGGGCACAGTGGCTCACGCCTGTAATCCCAGCACTTTGGGAGGCTGAGGCGGGCAGATCACAAGGTCAGGAGATCAAGGCCATCCTGGCTAGCTTATACAGTGAAACCCCGTCTCTACTAAAAATACAAAAAATTAGCCAGGCATGATGGCACGTGCCTGTAGTCCCATCTACTCAGGAGGCTGAGGCAGGAGAATCACTTGAATCCAGAAGGCAAAGGTTGCAGTGAGCTGAGATCACACCACTGCACTCCAGCCTGGGCAACAGAGTGAGACTCCGTCTCAAAAAAAAAAAAAAAAAAAAAAAACCAAAAAAACATACTCCTCAAAATCCAGGGAATACTAAATGCCTGCAGCTAGCAGGGTCATCTCTACTTTGCTGGCATACTTCTGTTCCCAAGAGTTGGGCTCTAGCATACCCCAAAGTCAATTGAGTATGTCAATTGAATTAGGTAATTGAGTGCAATACAAACTAATAAATAAGATATGAGTATTAAATTCAAAAAAAGTTGTTTCCTCTGAAAACCAGGCTGAATTCTTGGGGAAGCCTTAATACCATGAGCTACTAAGAAAAATAAGTCCAAATTATGAGTGGACAAGACAACTGCAAAAGATTGAGGGGGAAAAATGCAGCAACTTAGAAGGATACTGCACACAGACTGCATCACAATTGTTCTCACTCTTCAGAAACCAAAACTAGAAATTGAGGGTGAGACATTTTGAGAATATGGCACCTAATTCCAGTCAGAGGACCCCTTAAAGAGAGAGAAAGATCTTAATTACATATTTTAAGGCTGGGCACGGTGCCTTCCGCCTGTAACACCAGCACTTCAGAGGCCGAGGCAAGTGGATCATGAGGTCAGGAGTTCGAGACCAGCCTAGCCAACAAGGTAAAACCCCGTCTCTACTAAAAATACAAAAATTAGCCAGGTGTGGTGGTGCATGCCTGTAATCCCAGCTATCAGGAGGCTGAGGCAGGAGAATTGCTCGAAACCGGGAGGTGGAGATTGCAGGGAACTGAGATTACACCACTGCACTTCAGTCTGGTGACAGAGCAAGATTCCATCTCAAAAAAATAT